>NC_069506.1:221942796-221960296 GCF_027579735.1 Bombina bombina
GAGTGACAGTCTGTAACACACTGTATATATACAGCACAAGTAAGTGGCCATGACAGTCTGTAACATACCATATATATATATATATATATACAGCACAAGTAGTGGCAGTGCCAGCCTGTAACACACCATATATTTACAGCACAAGCAGTGGCAGTGCCAGCCTGTAACACACCATATATTTACAGCACAAGTAGTGGCAGTGCCAGCCTGTAACACACTATATATATAAATATATATATATATATATATATATATATATATATATATATATATATATATATATATATATATATATATATACAGCAGAAGTAGTGGCAGTGCCAGCCTGTAACACACCATATATATATAGCACAAGTAGTGGCAGTGCCAGAATGTAACACACCATATATATATACAGCACAAGTAAGTGGCAGTGCCAGTCTGTAACACACCATATATATACAGCACAAGTAGTGGCAGTGCCAGCATGTAACACAGCATATATATACAGCACAAGCAAGTGGCAGTGACAGTCTGTAACACACCATATATATATATACAGCACAAGTAGTGTCAGTGACAGTCTGTAACACACCATATATATATACAGCACAAGTAGTGTCAGTGACAGTCTGTAACACACCATATATATATATACAGCACAAGTAGTGGCAGTGACAGTCTGTAACACACCATACATATGTACAGCACAAGTAGTGGCAGTGCCAGCATGTAACACACCATACATATATAGAGCACAAGTAGTGTCAGAGCCAGTCTGTAACACACCGTATATATACAGCACAAGTAGTGGCAGTGCCAGCCTGTAACACACCATATATATACAGCACAAGTAGTGGCAGTGCCAGCCTGTAACACACCATACATATATACAGCACAAGCAAGTGGGAGTGACAGTCTGTAACACACTGTATATATACAGCACAAGTAAGTGGCCATGACAGTCTGTAACATACCATATATATATATATATATATATATATATATATATATATATATATATATATATATATATATATATATATATATATATATATATATATATATATATATATATATATACAGCACAATTAGTGGCAGTGCCAGCCTGTAACACACCATATATTTACAGCACAAGCAGTGGCAGTGCCAGCCTGTAACACACCATATATTTACAGCACAAGTAGTGACAGTGCCAGCCTGTAACACACTATATATATATATATATATATATATATATATATATATATATATATATATATATATATATATATATATATATATATAGCAGAAGTAGTGGCAGTGCCAGCCTGTAACACACCATATATATATAGCACAAGTAGTGGCAGTGCCAGAATGTAACACACCATATATATATATACAGCACAAGTAAGTGGCAGTGCCAGTCTGTAACACACCATATATATACAGCACAAGTAGTGGCAGTGCCAGCATGTAACACAGCATATATATACAGCACAAGCAAGTGGCAGTGACAGTCTGTAACACACCATATATATACAGCACAAGTAGTGGCAGTGCCAGCATGTAACACACCATATATATATACAGCACAAGTAAGTGGCAGTGCCAGCATGTAACACACCATATATATACAGCACAAGTAGTGGCAGTGCCAGCCTGTAACACACCATATATATATACAGCACAAGTAGTAGCAGTGCTAGTCTGTAACACACCATATATATACAGCACAAGTGGTGGCAGTGCCAGCATGTAACACACCATATATATACAGCACAAGTAGTGGCAGTGCCAGCCTGTAACACACCATATATATACAGCACAAGTAGTGGCAGTGAAAGCCTGTAACACACCATATATATACACACAAGTAGTGGCAGTGCCAGCCTGTAACACACCATATATATACAGCACAAGTAGTGGCAGTGAAAGCCTGTAACACACCATATATATACACACAAGTAGTGGCAGTGCCAGCATGTAACACACCATATATATACAGCACAAGTAGTGCAGTGACAGTCTGTAACACACCATATATATATATATATATACAGCACAAGTAGTGTCAGTGCCAGCATGTAACACACCATACATATATACAGCACAAGCAAGTGGCAGTGCCAGCATGTAACACACCTTATATATACAGCACAAGTAGTGTCAGTTCCAGCCTGTAACACACCATATATATACAGCACAAGTAGTGTCAGTGCCAGCCTGTAACACACCATATATATACAGCATAAGTAGTGGCAGTGCCAGCCTGTAACACACCATATATATACAGGACAAGTAGTAGCAGTGCCAGTCTGTAACACACCATATATATATATATACAGCAGAAGTAGTGGCAGTGCCAGCCTGTAACACAGCATATATATACAGCACAAGTAGTGGCAGTGCCAGCATGTAACACACCATATAAATACATAATAAGTAGTGGCAGTGCCAGCCTGTAACACACCATATATGTACAGTACAAGTAGTAGCAGTGCCAGTCTGTAACTCACCATATATATATACAGCACAAGTAGTAGCAGTGCCAGTCTGTAACACATATATACAGCACAAGTAGTGTCAGTGCCAGCCTGTAACACACCATATATATACAGCATAAGTAGTGGCAGTGCCAGCCTGTAACACACCATATATATACAGCACAAGTAAATTTTAAAGTCTACATATAGTTCATGGGTATCAGTGACCCTGATGATACTGTTTTTTGTCAACAAACGTTGGCATTATGTTTGTGTTTATTTCTATAGTCAATACACACATACTCCATGATCTTATTGTGACTAGTCAAGTGCCCTGTATGGTAAGGTGACCATATTGCCACTTTAAAAGGGACACATATGAAAAATACATATGTCAGGGCTGTTTTCAGTGCTCATTAAAGACATGTTTTGTATAAGAACAAGTAATGGCAGTGCCAGCCTGTAACACACCATATATATACAGGACAAGTAGTAGCAGTGCCAGTCTGTAACACACCATATATATATATACAGCAGAAGTAGTGGCAGTGCCAGCCTGTAACACAGCATATATATACAGCACAAGTAGTGGCAGTGCCAGCATGTAACACACCATATAAATACATAATAAGTAGTGGCAGTGCCAGCCTGTAACACACCATATATGTACAGTACAAGTAGTAGCAGTGCCAGTCTGTAACTCACCATATATATATACAGCACAAGTAGTAGCAGTGCCAGTCTGTAACACACCATATATATACAGCACAAGTAGTGTCAGTGCCAGCCTGTAACACACCATATATATACAGCATAAGTAGTGGCAGTGCCAGCCTGTAACACACCATATATATACAGCACAAGTAAATTTTAAAGTCTACATATAGTTCATGGGTATCAGTGACCCTGATGATACTGTTTTTTGTCAACAAACGTTGGCATTATGTTTGTGTTTATTTCTATAGTCAATACACACATACTCCATGATCTTATTGTGACTAGTCAAGTGCCCTGTATGGTAAGGTGACCATATTGCCACTTTAAAAGGGACACATATGAAAAATACATATGTCAGGGCTGTTTTCAGTGCTCATTAAAGACATGTTTTGTATAAGAACAAGTAATGGCAGTGCCAGCCTGTAACACACCATATATATATATATATATATATATATATATATATATATATATATATATATATATATATATATATATATATATATATATATATATATATATATATATATATATATATATATATATATATATATATATATATATATATATATATACACACACATACAGCACAAGTAGTGGCAGTGCCAGCATATATATATATATATATATACAGCACAAGTAGTGGCAGTGCCAGCATGTAACACAGCATATATATACAGCACAAGAAAGTGGCAGGGCCAGCCTGTAACACACCATATATATACAGCACATGTAAGTAGCAGTGCCAGCATGTAACACACCATATATATACAGCACATGTAAGTAGCAGTGCCAGCCTGTAACACACCATATATGGAGCACAAGTAAGTGGCAGTGCCAGTCTGTAACACACCATATATATACAGCACAAGTAAGTGGCAGTGCCAGTCTGTAACACACCATATATATACAGCACAAGTAGTGTTAGTGCCAGCATGTAACACACCATATATATACATCACAAGTAGTGTCAGTGCCAGCCTGTAACACACCATATATATACAGCACAAGTAGTGTCAGTGCCAGCCTGTAACACACCATATATATACAGCACAAGTTGTGGCAGTGCCAGCCTGTAACACACCATATATATACAGCACAAGTAGTGCCAGTGCCAGTCTGTAACACACCATATATATACAGCACAAGTAGTAGCAGTGACAGTCTGTAACACACCATATATATATACAGCACAAGTAGTGGCAGTGGCAGTCTGTAACACACCATATATATATACAGCACAAGTAGTGTCAGTGACAGTCTGTAACACACCATATATATACAGCACAAGTAAGTGGCAGTGCCAGTCTATAACACACCATATACATATACAGCACAAGTAGTGTCAGTGACAGTCTGAAACACACCATATATATATACAGCACAAGTAGTGGCAGTGACAGTCTGTAACACACCATACATATGTACAGCACAAGTAGTGGCAGTGCCAGCATGTAACACACCATACATATATAGAGCACAAGTAGTGGCAGTGCCAGTCTGTAACACACCGTATATATACAGCACAAGTAGTGTCAGTGCCAGCCTGTAACATACCATATATATACAGCACAAGTAGTTGCAGTGCCAGCCTGTAACACACCATATATATACAGCACAAGTAGTGGCAGTGCCAGCCTGTAAAACACCATACATATATACAGCACAAGCAAGTGGGAGTGACAGTCTGTAACACACTGTATATATACAGCACAAGTAAGTGGCCATGACAGTCTGTAACATACCATATATATATATATATACAGCACAAGTAGTGGCAGTGCCAGCCTGTAACACACCATATATTTACAGCACAAGCAGTGGCAGTGCCAGCCTGTAACACACCATATATTTACAGCACAAGTAGTGGCAGTGCCAGCCTGTAACACACTATATATATATATATATATATATATATATATATATATATATATATATATATATATATATATATATATATATATATATATATATATACAGCAGAAGTAGTGGCAGTGCCAGCCTGTAACACACCATATATATATAGCACAAGTAGTGGCAGTGCCAGAATGTAACACACCATATATATATACAGCACAAGTAAGTGGCAGTGCCAGTCTGTAACACACCATATATATACAGCACAAGTAGTGGCAGTGCCAGCATGTAACACAGCATATATATACAGCACAAGCAAGTGGCAGTGACAGTCTGTAACACACCATATATATATATACAGCACAAGTAGTGTCAGTGACAGTCTGTAACACACCATATATATATACAGCACAAGTAGTGTCAGTGACAGTCTGTAACACACCATATATATATATACAGCACAAGTAGTGGCAGTGACAGTCTGTAACACACCATACATATGTACAGCACAAGTAGTGGCAGTGCCAGCATGTAACACACCATACATATATAGAGCACAAGTAGTGTCAGAGCCAGTCTGTAACACACCGTATATATACAGCACAAGTAGTGGCAGTGCCAGCCTGTAACACACCATATATATACAGCACAAGTAGTGGCAGTGCCAGCCTGTAACACACCATACATATATACAGCACAAGCAAGTGGGAGTGACAGTCTGTAACACACTGTATATATACAGCACAAGTAAGTGGCCATGACAGTCTGTAACATACCATATATATATATATATATATATATATATATATATATATATATATATATATATATATATATATATATATATATATATATATATACAGCACAATTAGTGGCAGTGCCAGCCTGTAACACACCATATATTTACAGCACAAGCAGTGGCAGTGCCAGCCTGTAACACACCATATATTTACAGCACAAGTAGTGACAGTGCCAGCCTGTAACACACTATATATATATATATATATATATATATATATACAGCAGAAGTAGTGGCAGTGCCAGCCTGTAACACACCATATATATATAGCACAAGTAGTGGCAGTGCCAGAATGTAACACACCATATATATATATACAGCACAAGTAAGTGGCAGTGCCAGTCTGTAACACACCATATATATACAGCACAAGTAGTGGCAGTGCCAGCATGTAACACAGCATATATATACAGCACAAGCAAGTGGCAGTGACAGTCTGTAACACACCATATATATACAGCACAAGTAGTGGCAGTGCCAGCATGTAACACACCATATATATATATACAGCACAAGTAAGTGGCAGTGCCAGCATGTAACACACCCTATATATACAGCACAAGTAGTGGCAGTGCCAGCCTGTAACACACCATATATATATACAGCACAAGTAGTAGCAGTGCTAGTCTGTAACACACCATATATATACAGCACAAGTGGTGGCAGTGCCAGCATGTAACACACCATATATATACAGCACAAGTAGTGGCAGTGCCAGCCTGTAACACACCATATATATACAGCACAAGTAGTGGCAGTGAAAGCCTGTAACACACCATATATATACACACAAGTAGTGGCAGTGCCAGCCTGTAACACACCATATATATACAGCACAAGTAGTGGCAGTGAAAGCCTGTAACACACCATATATATACACACAAGTAGTGGCAGTGCCAGCATGTAACACACCATATATATACAGCACAAGTAGTGCAGTGACAGTCTGTAACACACCATATATATATATATATATACAGCACAAGTAGTGTCAGTGCCAGCATGTAACACACCATACATATATACAGCACAAGCAAGTGGCAGTGCCAGCATGTAACACACCTTATATATACAGCACAAGTAGTGTCAGTTCCAGCCTGTAACACACCATATATATACAGCACAAGTAGTGTCAGTGCCAGCCTGTAACACACCATATATATACAGCATAAGTAGTGGCAGTGCCAGCCTGTAACACACCATATATATACAGGACAAGTAGTAGCAGTGCCAGTCTGTAACACACCATATATATATATACAGCAGAAGTAGTGGCAGTGCCAGCCTGTAACACAGCATATATATACAGCACAAGTAGTGGCAGTGCCAGCATGTAACACACCATATAAATACATAATAAGTAGTGGCAGTGCCAGCCTGTAACACACCATATATGTACAGTACAAGTAGTAGCAGTGCCAGTCTGTAACTCACCATATATATATACAGCACAAGTAGTAGCAGTGCCAGTCTGTAACACACCATATATATACAGCACAAGTAGTGTCAGTGCCAGCCTGTAACACACCATATATATACAGCATAAGTAGTGGCAGTGCCAGCCTGTAACACACCATATATATACAGCACAAGTAAGTGGCAGGGCCAGCCTGTAACACACCATATATATACAGCACAAGTAGTGTCAGTGCCAGCCTTTAACACACCATATATATACAGCACAGGTAGTGGCAGTGCCAGCATGTAACACACCATATATATACAGCACAAGTAAGTGGCAGGGCCAGCCTGTAAAACAGCATATATATACAGCACAAGTAGTGGCAGTGCCAGCATGTAACACACCATATATATACAGCATAAATATTGGCAGTGCCAGCCTGTAACACACCATATATATACAGGACAAGTAGTGTCAGTTCCAGCCTGTAACACACCATATATATACAGCATAAGTAGTTGCAGTGCCAGCCTGTAACACACCATATATATACAGCACAAGTAGTGGCAGTGCCAGCCTGTAACACACCATATATATACAGGACAAGTAGTAGTAGTGCCAGTCTGTAACACACCATATATATATATACAGCAGAAGTAGTGGCAGTGCCAGCATGTAACACACCATATATATACAGCACAAGCAAGTGGCAGTGCCAGCATGTTACACACCTTATATATACAGCACAAGTAGTGTCAGTGCCAGCCTGTAACACACCATATATATACAGCACAATAAGTGGCAGTGCCAGCATGTAACACACCATATATATACAGCATAAGTAGTGGCAGTGCCAGCCTGTAACACACCATATATATACAGCACAAGAAGTAGCAGTGCCAGTCTGTAACACACCATATATATACAGCACAAGTAGTGGCAGTGCCAGCCTGTAACACACCATATATATACAGCACAAGTAGTGGCAGTGCCAGCCTGTAACACACCATATATATACAGCACAAGTAGTGGCAGTGCCAGCATGTAACACACAATATATATACAGCACAAGTAGTGGCATTGCCAGCCTGTAACACACCACATATATATACAGCACAAGTAAGTGGCAGTGCCAGCATGTAACACACCATATATATACAGCACAAGTAGTGGCAGTGAAAGCCTGTAACACACCATATATATATACAGCACAAGTAGTGGCAATGCCAGCCTGTAACACACCATATATACAGCATAAGTAGTGGCAGTGAAAGCCTGTAACACACCATGTATATACAGCACAAGTAGTGGCAGTGCCAGCCTGTAACACACCATATATATACAGCACAAGTAAGTGGCAGTGCCAGCCTGTAACACACCATATATATATATATATATATATATATATATATATATATATATATATATATATATATATATATATATATATATATATATATATATATACAGCACAAGTAGTGTCAATGCCAGCCTGTAACACACCATATATATATACAGCATAAGTAGTGGCAGTGCCAGCCTGTAACACACCATATATATACAGCACAAGTAAGTGGCAGGGCCAGCCTGTAACACACCATATATATACAGCACAAGTAGTGTCAGTGCCAGTCTGTAACACACCATATATATACAGCACAAGTAGTGGCAGTGCCAGTCTGTAACACACCATATATATACAGCACAAGTAAGTGGGAGTGCCAGCATGTAACACACCATATATATACAGCACAAGTAAGTGGCAGTGCCAGCCTGTAACACACCGTATATATACAGCACAAGTAAGTGGCAGGGCCAGCATGTAACACACCATATATATACAGCAGAAATAGTGGCAGTGCCAGCATGTAACACACCATATATAAATACAGCACAAGTAAGTGGCAGTGCCAATCTGTAACACACCATATATATATATACAGCACAAGTAAGTGGCAGTGCCAGTCTGTAACACACCAGCTATATATATACAGCACAATTAAGTGGCAGTGCCAGCCTGTAACACACCATATATATACAGCACAAGTAGTAGCAGTGACAGTCTGTAACACACCATATATATACAGCAGAAGTAGTGGCAGTGCCAGCCTGTAACACAGCATATATATACAGCACAAGTAGTAGCAGTGCCAGCATGTAACACACCATATATATACAGCATAAGTAGTGGCAGTGCCAGCCTGTAACACACCATATATACAGCACAAGTAGTAGCAGTGCCAGTCTGTAACACACCATATATACAGCACAAGTAGTGGCAGTGTCAGCCTGTAACACACCATATATATATACAGCACAAGTAGTGGCAGTGCCAGCCTGTAACACACCATATATATATACAGCACAAGTAGTGGCAGTGAAAGCCTGTAACACACCATATATATACAGCACAAGTAGTGGCAGTGCCAGCATGTAACACACCATATATATATACAGCACAAGTAGTGGCAGTGCCAGCCTGTAACACACCACATATGTATATATACAGCACAAGTAGTGGCAGTGCCAGACTGTAACACACCATATATATACAGCACAAGTAGTGGCAGTGCCAGCCTGTAAAACACCATATATATACAGCACAAGTAGTGGCAGTGAAAGCCTGTAACACACCATATATATACACACAAGTAGTGGCAGTGCCAGCCTGTAACACACCATATATATACAGCACAAGTAGTGGCAGTGAAAGCCTGTAACACACCATATATATACACACAAGTAGTGGCAGTGCCAGCATGTAACACACCATATATATACAGCACAAGTAGTGCAGTGACAGTCTGTAACACACCATATATATATATACAGCACAAGTAGTGTCAGTGCCAGCATGTAACACACCATACATATATACAGCACAAGCAAGTGGCAGTGCCAGCATGTAACACACCTTATATATACAGCACAAGTAGTGTCAGTTCCAGCCTGTAACACACCATATATATACAGCACAAGTAGTGTCATTGCCAGCCTGTAACACACCATATATATACAGCATAAGTAGTGGCAGTGCCAGCCTGTAACACACCATATATATACAGGACAAGTAGTAGCAGTGCCAGTCTGTAACACACCATATATATATATATATATATATATATATATATATATATATATATATATATATATATATATACAGCAGAAGTAGTGGCAGTGAAAGCCTGTAACACACCATATATATACACACAAGTAGTGGCAGTGCCAGCCTGTAACACACCATATATATACAGCACAAGTAGTGGCAGTGAAAGCCTGTAACACACCATATATATACACACAAGTAGTGGCAGTGCCAGCATGTAACACACCATATATATACAGCACAAGTAGTGCAGTGACAGTCTGTAACACACCATATATATATATACAGCACAAGTAGTGTCAGTGCCAGCATGTAACACACCATACATATATACAGCACAAGCAAGTGGCAGTGCCAGCATGTAACACACCTTATATATACAGCACAAGTAGTGTCAGTTCCAGCCTGTAACACACCATATATATACAGCACAAGTAGTGTCATTGCCAGCCTGTAACACACCATATATATACAGCATAAGTAGTGGCAGTGCCAGCCTGTAACACACCATATATATACAGGACAAGTAGTAGCAGTGCCAGTCTGTAACACACCATATATATATATATATATATATATATATATATATATATATATATATATATATATATATATATATACAGCAGAAGTAGTGGCAGTGCCAGCCTGTAACACAGCATATATATACAGCACAAGTAGTGGCAGTGCCAGCATGTAACACACCATATAAATACATAATAAGTAGTGGCAGTGCCAGCCTGTAACACACCATATATGTACAGCACAAGTAGTAGCAGTGCCAGTCTGTAACTCACCATATATATATACAGCACAAGTAGTAGCAGTGCCAGTCTGTAACACACCATATATATACAGCACAAGTAGTGTCAGTGCCAGCCTGTAACACACCATATATATACAGCATAAGTAGTGGCAGTGCCAGCCTGTAACACACCATATATATACAGCACAAGTAAGTGGCAGGGCCAGCCTGTAACACACCATATATATACAGCACAAGTAGTGTCAGTGCCAGCCTTTAACACACCATATATATACAGCACAGGTAGTGGCAGTGCCAGCATGTAACACACCATATATATACAGCACAAGTAAGTGGCAGGGCCAGCCTGTAAAACAGCATATATATACAGCACACGTAGTGGCAGTGCCAGCATGTAACACACCATATATATACAGCATAAATAGTGGCAGTGCCAGCCTGTAACACACCATATATATACAGGACAAGTAGTGTCAGTGCCAGCCTGTAACACACCATATATATACAGCATAAGTAGTTGCAGTGCCAGCCTGTAACACACCATATATATACAGCACAAGTAGTGGCAGTGCCAGCCTGTAACACACCATATATATACAGGACAAGTAGTAGTAGTGCCAGTCTGTAACACACCATATATATATATATATATATATACAGCAGAAGTAGTGGCAGTGCCAGCATGTAACACACCATATATATACAGCACAAGCAAGTGGCAGTGCCAGCATGTAACACACCTTATATATACAGCACAAGTAGTGTCAGTGCCAGCCTGTAACACACCATATATATACAGCACAATAAGTGTCAGTGCCAGCATGTAACACACCATATATATACAGCATAAGTAGTGGCAGTGCCAGCCTGTAACACACCATATATATACAGCACAAGAAGTAGCAGTGCCAGTCTGTAACACACCATATATATACAGCACAAGTAGTGGCAGTGCCAGCCTGTAACACACCATATATATACAGCACAAGTAGTGGCAGTGCCAGCCTGTAACACACCATATATATACAGCACAAGTAGTGGCAGTGCCAGCATGTAACACACAATATATATACAGCACAAGTAGTGGCAGTGCCAGCCTGTAACACACCACATATATATACAGCACAAGTAAGTGGTAGTGCCAGCATGTAACACACCATATATATACAGCACAAGTAGTGGCAGTGAAAGCCTGTAACACACCATATATATACAGCACAAGTAGTGGCAATGCCAGCCTGTAACACACCATATATATACAGCACAAGTAGTGGCAGTGAAAGCCTGTAACACACCATATATATACAGCACAAGTAGTGGCAGTGCCAGCCTGTAACACACCATATATATACAGCACAAGTAAGTGGCAGTGCCAGCCTGTAACACACCATATATATATATATATATATATATATATATATATATATATATATATATATATATATATATATATATATATATATATATATATACAGCACAAGTAGTGTCAATGCCAGCCTGTAACACACCATATATATATATATACAGCACAAGTAGTGTCAATGCCAGCCTGTAACACACCATATATATATACAGCATAAGTAGTGGCAGTGCCAGCCTGTAACACACCATATATATACAGCACAAGTAAGTGGCAGTGCCAGCCTGTAACACACCGTATATATACAGCACAAGTAAGTGGCAGGGCCAGCATGTAACACACCATATATATACAGCAGAAATAGTGGCAGTGCCAGCATGTAACACACTATATATATATATATACAGCGCAAGTAAGTGGCAATGCCATCCTGTAACACACCATATATATATACAGCACAAGTAAGTGGCAGTGCCAGTCTGTAACACACCATATATATATACAGCACAAGTAAGTGGCAGTGCCAGTCTGTAACACACCAGCTATATATATACAGCACAATTAAGTGGCAGTGCCAGCCTGTAACACACCATATATATACAGCACAAGTAGTAGCAGTGACAGTCTGTAACACACCATATATATACAGCAGAAGTAGTGGCAGTGCCAGCCTGTAACACAGCATATATATACAGCACAAGTAGTGGCAGTGCCAGCATGTAACACACCATATATATACAGCATAAGTAGTGGCAGTGCCAGCCTGTAACACACCATATATACAGCACAAGTAGTAGCAGTGCCAGTCTGTAACACACCATATATACAGCACAAGTAGTGGCAGTGTCAGCCTGTAACACACCATATATATACAGCACAAGTAGTGGCAGTGCCAGCCTGTAACACACCATATATATATACAGCACAAGTAGTGGCAGTGAAAGCCTGTAACACACCATATATATACAGCACAAGTAGTGGCAGTGCCAGCATGTAACACACCATATATATACAGCACAAGTAGTGGCAGTGCCAGCCTGTAACACACCACATATGTATATATACAGCACAAGTAGTGGCAGTGCCAGCATGTAACACACCATATATATACAGCACAAGTAGTGGCAGTGCCAGCCTGTAACACACCATATATATACAGCACAAGTAGTGGCAGTGAAAGCCTGTAACACACCATATATATACACACAAGTAGTGGCAGTGCCAGCCTGTAACACACCATATATATACAGCACAAGTAGTGGCAGTGAAAGCCTGTAACACACCATATATATATATACACACAAGTAGTGGCAGTGCCAGCATGTAACACACCATATATATACAGCACAAGTAGTGCAGTGACAGTCTGTAACACACCATATATATACAGCACAAGTAGTGTCAGTGCCAGCATGTAACACACCATACATATATACAGCACAAGCAAGTGGCAGTGCCAGCATGTAACACACCTTATATATACAGCACAAGTAGTGTCAGTTCCAGCCTGTAACACACCATATATATACAGCACAAGTAGTGTCAGTGCCAGCCTGTAACACACCATATATATACAGCATAAGTAGTGGCAGTGCCAGCCTGTAACACACCATATATATACAGGACAAGTAGTAGCAGTGCCAGTCTGTAACACACCATATATATATATATATATATATATATACAGCAGAAGTAGTGGCAGTGCCAGCCTGTAACACAGCATATATATACAGCACAAGTAGTGGCAGTGCCAGCATGTAACACACCATATAAATACATAATAAGTAGTGGCAGTGCCAGCCTGTAACACACCATATATGTACAGCACAATTAGTAGCAGTGCCAGTCTGTAACTCACCATATATATATATACAGCACAAGTAGTAGCAGTGCCAGTCTGTAACACACCATATATATACAGCACAAGTAGTGTCAGTGCCAGCCTGTAACACACCATATATATACAGCATAAGTAGTGGCAGTGCCAGCCTGTAACAAACCATATATATACAGCACAAGTAAGTGGCAGGGCCAGCCTGTAACACACCATATATATATACACAGCACAAGTAGTGTCAGTGCCAGCCTTTAACACACCATATATATACAGCACAGGTAGTGGCAGTGCCAGCATGTAACACACCATATATATACAGCACAAGTAAGTGGCAGGGCCAGCCTGTAAAACAGCATATATATACAGCACAAGTAGTGGCAGTGCCAGCATGTAACACACCATATATATACAGCATAAATAGTGGCAGTGCCAGCCTGTAACACACCATATATATACAGGACAAGTAGTGTCAGTGCCAGCCTGTAACACACCATATATATACAGCATAAGTAGTTGCAGTGCCAGCCTGTAACACACCATATATATACAGCACAAGTAGTGGCAGTGCCAGCCTGTAACACACCATATATATACAGGACAAGTAGTAGTAGTGCCAGTCTGTAACACACCATATATATATATATATATATATATATATATATATATATATATATATATATATATATATATATATATATATATACAGCAGAAGTAGTGGCAGTGCTAGCATGTAACACACCATATATATACAGCACAAGCAAGTGGCAGTGCCAGCATGTAACACACCTTATATATACAGCACAAGTAGTGTCAGTGCCAGCCTGTAACACACCATATATATACAGCACAATAAGTGGCAGTGCCAGCATGTAACACACCATATATATACAGCATAAGTAGTGGCAGTGCCAGCCTGTAACACACCATATATATACAGCACAAGAAGTAGCAGTGCCAGTCTGTAACACACCATATATATACAGCACAAGTAGTGGCAGTGCCAGCCTGTAACACACCATATATATACAGCACAAGTAGTGGCAGTGCCAGCCTGTAACACACCATATATATACAGCACAAGTAGTGGCAGTGCCAGCATGTAACACACAATATATATACAGCACAAGTAGTGGCAGTTCCAGCCTGTAACACACCACATATATATACAGCACAAGTAAGTGGCAGTGCCAGCATGTAACACACCATATATATACAGCACAAGTAGTGGCAGTGAAAGCCTGTAACACACCATATATATACAGCACAAGTAGTGGCAATGCCAGCCTGTAACACACCATATATATACAGCACAAGTAGTGGCAGTGAAAGCCTGTAACACACCATATATATACAGCACAAGTAGTGGCAGTGCCAGCCTGTAACACACCACATATGTATATATACAGCACAAGTAGTGGCAGTGCCAGCATGTAACACACCATATATATACAGCACAAGTAGTGGCAGTGCCAGCCTGTAACACACCATATATATACAGCACAAGTAGTGGCAGTGAAAGCCTGTAACACACCATATATATACACACAAGTAGTGGCAGTGCCAGCCTGTAACACACCATATATATACAGCACAAGTAGTGGCAGTGAAAGCCTGTAACACACCATATATATATATATATACACACAAGTAGTGGCAGTGCCAGCATGTAACACACCATATATATACAGCACAAGTAGTGCAGTGACAGTCTGTAACACACCATATATATACAGCACAAGTAGTGTCAGTGCCAGCATGTAACACACCATACATATATACAGCACAAGCAAGTGGCAGTGCCAGCATGTAACACACCTTATATATACAGCACAAGTAGTGTCAGTTCCAGCCTGTAACACACCATATATATACAGCACAAGTAGTGTCAGTGCCAGCCTGTAACACACCATATATATACAGCATAAGTAGTGGCAGTGCCAGCCTGTAACACACCATATATATACAGGACAAGTAGTAGCAGTGCCAGTCTGTAACACACCATATATATATATATATACAGCAGAAGTAGTGGCAGTGCCAGCCTGTAACACAGCATATATATACAGCACAAGTAGTGGCAGTGCCAGCATGTAACACACCATATAAATACATAATAAGTAGTGGCAGTGCCAGCCTGTAACACACCATATATGTACAGCACAAGTAGTAGCAGTGCCAGTCTGTAACTCACCATATATATATATACAGCACAAGTAGTAGCAGTGCCAGTCTGTAACACACCATATATATACAGCACAAGTAGTGTCAGTGCCAGCCTGTAACACACCATATATATACAGCATAAGTAGTGGCAGTGCCAGCCTGTAACAAACCATATATATACAGCACAAGTAAGTGGCAGGGCCAGCCTGTAACACACCATATATATACACAGCACAAGTAGTGTCAGTGCCAGCCTTTAACACACCATATATATACAGCACAGGTAGTGGCAGTGCCAGCATGTAACACACCATATATATACAGCACAAGTAAGTGGCAGGGCCAGCCTGTAAAACAGCATATATATACAGCACAAGTAGTGGCAGTGCCAGCATGTAACACACCATATATATACAGCATAAATAGTGGCAGTGCCAGCCTGTAACACACCATATATATACAGGACAAGTAGTGTCAGTGCCAGCCTGTAACACACCATATATATACAGCATAAGTAGTTGCAGTGCCAGCCTGTAACACACCATATATATACAGCACAAGTAGTGGCAGTGCCAGCCTGTAACACACCATATATATACAGGACAAGTAGTAGTAGTGCCAGTCTGTAACACACCATATATATATATATATATATATATATATATATATATATATATATATATATATATATATATATATATATATATATATATATATATATATATATATATATATATATACAGCAGAAGTAGTGGCAGTGCTAGCATGTAACACACCATATATATACAGCACAAGCAAGTGGCAGTGCCAGCATGTAACACACCTTATATATACAGCACAAGTAGTGTCAGTGCCAGCCTGTAACACACCATATATATACAGCACAATAAGTGGCAGTGCCAGCATGTAACACACCATATATATACAGCATAAGTAGTGGCAGTGCCAGCCTGTAACACACCATATATATACAGCACAAGAAGTAGCAGTGCCAGTCTGTAACACACCATATATATACAGCACAAGTAGTGGCAGTGCCAGCCTGTAACACA
>NC_069506.1:221962796-221965296 GCF_027579735.1 Bombina bombina
AGTGCCAGTCTGTAACACACCATATATATAAAGCACAAGTAGTGGCAGTGCCAGCATGTAACACACCATATATATATATACACAGCACAATTAAGTGGCAATGCCAGTCTGTAACACACCATACATATATACAGCACAAGCAAGCGGCAGGGCCAGCCTGTAACACACCATATATATACAGCACAAGTAAGTGGCAGTGCCAGTCTGTAACACACCATATATATACAGCACAAGTAAGTGGCAGTGCCAGTCTGTAACACACCATATATATATACAGCACAAGTAGTGGCAGTGCCAGCATGTAACACACCATATATATACAGAACAAGAAAGTGGCAGGGCCAGCCTGTCACACACCATATATATACAGCACAAGTAAGTGGCAGGGCCAGCATGTAACACACCATATATATACAGCACAAGTAAGTGGCAGTGCCATCCTGTAACACACCATATATATACAGCAGAAGTAGTGGCAGTGCCAGCATGTAACACTATATATATACAGCGCAAGTAAGTGGCAGTGCCATCCTGTAACACACCATATATATACAGCACAAGTAGTGGCAGTGAAAGCCTGTAACACACCATATATATACAGCACAAGTAGTGGCAATGCCAGCCTGTAACACACCATATATATACAGCACAAGTAGTGGCAGTGAAAGCCTGTAACACACCATATATATACAGCACAAGTAGTGGCAGTGCCAGCCTGTAACACACCATATATATACAGCACAAGTAAGTGGCAGTGCCAGCCTGTAACACACCATATATATATATATATATATATATATATATATATATATATATATATATATATATATATATATATACAGCACAAGTAGTGTCAATGCCAGCCTGTAACACACCATATATATATATATACAGCACAAGTAGTGTCAATGCCAGCCTGTAACACACCATATATATATACAGCATAAGTAGTGGCAGTGCCAGCCTGTAACACACCATATATATATACAGCACAAGTAAGTGGCAGGGCCAGCCTGTAACACACCATATATATACAGCACAATTAGTGTCAGTGCCAGTCTGTAACACACCATATATATACAGCACAAGTAGTGGCAGTGCCAGTCTGTAACACACCATATATATACAGCACAAGTAAGTGGGAGTGCCAGCATGTAACACACCATATATATACAGCACAAGTAAGTGGCAGTGCCAGCCTGTAACACACCGTATATATACAGCACAAGTAAGTGGCAGGGCCAGCATGTAACACACCATATATATACAGCACAAGTAAGTGGCAGTGCCATCCTGTAACACACCATATATATACAGCACAAGTAAGTGGCAGGGCCAGCATGTAACACACCATATATATACAGCACAAGTAAGTGGCAGTGCCATCCTGTAACACACCATATATATACAGCAGAAGTAGTGGCAGTGCCAGCATGTAACACTATATATATACAGCGCAAGTAAGTGGCAGTGCCATCCTGTAACACACCATATATATATATATATATATATATATATATATATATATATATATATATATATATATATATATATATATATATATATATATATATATACAGCACAAGTAGTGGCAGTGCCAGCCTGTAACACACCATATATATACAGCACAAGTAAGTGGCAGTGCCAGTCTGTAACACACCATATATATACAGCACAAGTAGTGGCAGTGACAGTCTGTAACACACCATATATATATACAGCACAAGTAGTGGCAGTGGCAGTCTGTAACACACCATATATATATATATATACAGCACAAGTAGTGGCAGTGACAGTCTGTAACACACCATACATATGTACAGCACAAGTAGTGGCAGTGCCAGCATGTAACACACCATACATATATGGAGCACAAGTAGTGTCAGTGCCAGTCTGTAACACACCGTATATATACAGCACAAGTAGTGTCAGTGCCAGCCTGTAACACACCATATATATACAGCACAAGTAGTTGCAGTGCCAGCCTGTAACACACCATATATATACAGCACAAGTAGTGGCAGTGCCAGCCTGTAACACACCATACATATATACAGCACTAGCAAGTGGGAGTTACAGTCTGTAACACACTGTATATATACAGCACAAGTAAGTGGCCATGACAGTCTGTAACATACCATATATATATATATATATATATATATATATATATATACAGCACAAGTAGTGGCAGTGCCAGCCTGTAACAAACCATATATTTACAGCACAAGCAGTGGCAGTGCCAGCCTGTAACACACCATATATTTACAGCACAAGTAGTGGCAGTGCCAGCCTGTAACACACTATATATATATATATATATATATATATATATATATATATATATATATATATATATATATATATATATATATATATATATATCAGAAATAGTGGCAGTGCCAGCCTGTAACACACCATATATATATATATAGCACAAGTAGTGGCAGTGCCAGAATGTAACACACCATATATATATACAGCACAAGTAAGTGGCAGT